>NC_057796.1:422342371-422351957 GCF_018294505.1 Triticum aestivum
CGGCGTGAAGGCAGACCGGTGGGGAGGAGGAAGGAGGTCGTCGAGGGAGCTCCGGCGTCGTGGCCTCCGGCGAGGTCCTCGGCGGCGGCGACGGCTTAGTCGGTCCTGGCGGCGGGTCGTTCCCTGCCCCGATCCAGATCCACTCCGGGCGGGGTGGGGAGACGAGGTGGATCGGGGGAGGAGTGGGGGTTACGGGCGACGTGGGTTAGGGTTTGGGGGGTTATGCGGGCGCCGGCCGGGCCGGCCTGGCTAGCCCAGTGGCCAGTTGGGCCGAGGCCCAGCGGGGAGGGGGTCCTTTTCCTTCTTTTTGTTTGTTCTGCCTTTTTTATTCTATTTCTTTTCTCTTTTCTGTTTCCTTTTATTTTTGTTTTATAAAATTTAAAAGCGACAACTAATTTGGTGTTATTAAATAGTCACAGCCCCAAATACTTTGGCACTTTAAATAAAGTATTTTGCATTTGCTTATTACTTTAAAAGCACTTTAGGTAATTGTTTTATCGTTGGTTTAGTTTATTTAGTGCATTTAAGTGTTTTATTAAAAGATGATTTCTTCACCAACATTTATTATGGATTATTTGACACATTAGGAACAATTTAGTTTTGACTTTTGAAAACTTTAATTGTTTTGACTTTGATTCAAACTTGAATTTAGATCGGTTCTAAAATAACGCGAGATTATCAACAGTAATCGAGGTGACATGGCATCATTACCAGAGGGTTACTGTAGCTTGATTACCCGGGCGTCACATTATCCTAGATGGCAACAATACAAAACGTGCCGTGCTGCCCCTGCTGTCACTGGGAAAGGACACCGCAAGATTGAACCCAAAGCTAAGCACTTCTCCCATTGCAAGAAAGATCAATCTAGTAGGCCAAACCAAACTGATAATTCGAAGAGGCTTGCAAAGATAACCAATCATACATAAAAGAATTCAGAGGAGATTCAAATATTGTTCATAGATAAACTTGATCATAAACCCACAATTCATCGGTCTCAACAAACACACTGCAAAAGAAGATTACATATAATAGATCTCCACGAGAATCGTGGAGAACTTTGTATTGAGATCCAAAAAGAGAGAAGAAGCCATCTAGCTAATAACTATGGACCCGAAGGTCTGAGGTAAACTACTCAAACATCATCGGAGAGGCTATGGTGTTGATGTAGAAGCCCTCCATGATCAATGCCCCCTCCGGCAGGACGCCGGAAAAGGCCCCAAGACGGGATTTCACAGGCACAGAAGGTTGCGGCGGTGGAATTATGTTTCCGTGGATGCTTCTGTTGGTTTGGGGGTACGTAGGTATATATAGGAGGAAGAAGTACGTTGGTGGAGCAACTTGGGCCCCACGAGGGTGGAGGGCGCGCCCAGGGGTGGAGGATCGACAAAACCTTCTGGTTGCATCATATACAACTCTTCTTTGAGATATCCATTAAGGAATGCAGTTTTGACATCCATTTGCCAAATCGTAAAATGCGGCAATTTCTAACATGCAATAAAGAGACAACCATAAGGCTCTTCCCAGTTGCCGATAACTTTAACAAAACATGATCATCTCATACAACAATTTATATCTCATCACGTCTTCACCGTATCACATCACAACATGCCCTGGAAAAACAAGTTAGACGTCCTCTACTTTGTTGGTGCAAGTTTTACGTGGCTGCTACAGGCTTCTAGCAAGAACCGTTCTTACCTACGCATCAAAACCACAATGATTTCTCGTCAAGTGTGTTGTTTTAACCTTCAACAAGGACCAGGCGTAGTCACACTCGATTCAACTAAAGTTGGAAAAACAGACACCCACTAGCCACCTGTGTGCGAAGCACGGCGGTAGAACCAGTCTCATGAACGTAGTCATGTAATGTCGATCTGGGCCGCTTCATCCAACAATACCGCCGAATCAAAGTATGACATGCTGGTAAGCAGTATGACTATTATCGCCCACAACTCTTTGTGTTCTACTCATGCATAAAACATCTACGCATAGACCTGGCTCGGATGCCACTGTTGGGGAACATAGTATTTCAAAAAAAAATCCTACGATCACGCAAGATCTATCCAGGAGAAGCATAGCAACGAGCGGGGAGAGTGTGTCCACGTACCCTCATAGACCGAAAGTGGAACCGTTTAGTAACGCGGTTGATGTAGTCGAACGTCTTCGCCATCCAACCGATCCAAGTACCAAACGCACGGCACCTCCGCGATTAGCACACGTTCAGCTCGGTGACGTCCCACGAACTCTTGATCCAGTTGAGGCCGAGGGAGAGTTTCGTCAGCACGACAACATGGTGACTGTGATGATGAAGTTACCGGCACAGGGCTTCGCCTAAGCACTACGACGATATGACCGAGGTGTAAAACACTGGAGGGGGCACCGCACACGGCTAAGAGATTGTCTGTTGTGCCTTTGGGGTGCCCCTGCCCCCGTATATAACGGAGGGAGGAGGAGGCCGACCTAGGAGGGGCACGCCTATAGGGGGAGTCCAACTAGGATTCCCAATCCTAGTTGGATTTCCCTTCCTTTTCCAAGAGGGGGGAGAGGGAAGGAGTAGGGGAGGGAGAAGGAAAGAGAGGGCGGCGCCGCCCCCTCCCTAGTCCAATTCGGACTTGCCATGGGGGGGGCCACCCCTTGAGGCACTTCTCTCCTTTCCCGTATGGCCCATTAAGGCCCACTACTTGAGATATCCATTAAGGAATGCAGTTTTGACATCCATTTGCCAAATTTCGTAAAATGCGGCAATTGCTAACACGACGTTCGGACACACCATTACATTGTGGTGTTCCAGGTGGCGTGAGTTGCGAAGCTATTTCACATTGTTTCAAATGAAGACCAAACTCGTAACTCAAATATCCGCCTCCAAAATCAGATCGTACAAACTTTATTTTCTTGTTACGATGATTTTCCACTTCACTCTGAAATTCTTTGAACTTTTCAAATGTTTCAGACTTTATGTTTCATCAAGTAGATATACCCATATCTGCTCAAATCATCTGTGAAGGTTAGAAACTAACGATACCCGCCGCGAGCCTCAACACTCATCGGACCGCATACATCAGTATGTATTATTTCCAACAAGTCTGTTACTCGCTCCATTATTCTGGAGAACGGAGTGTTAGTCATCTTGCCCATGAGGCATGGTTCGCAAGCATCAAGTGATTCATAATCAAGTGATTCCAAAAGCCCATCAACATGGAGTTTCTTCATGCGCTTTACACCAATATGACCTAAACGGTAGTGCCACAAATATGTTGCACTATCATTATCAACTTTGCATCTTTTGGCATCAATATTATGAATATGTGTATCCTTACGATCAAGATTCAATAAACTATTTATATTAAGTGTATGACCATAGAAGGTTTTATTCATGTAAACAGAACAATAATTATTCTTTGACTTAAATGAATAACCGTATTGCAATAAACATGATCCAATCATATTCATGCTCAACGCAAACACCAAATAACATTTGTTTTGGTCCAACACTAATCTCGAAGGTAGAGGGAGTGTGCGATGGTGATCTTATCAACCTTGGAATCATTTCCAACACACATCGTCACTTCGCCCATAACTAGTCTGTGTTCATTCTGCAACTCCTATTTTTAGTTACCTAAACCAGTATCAAATACTGAGGGGTTGCTATAAACACTAGTAAAGTACATATCAATAACATGTATATCAAATATACTTTTGTTCACTTTGCCATCCTTCTTATCCGCCAAGTATCTAGGGCAGTTCCACTTCCAGTGACCATTTCCTTTGAAGTAGAAGCACTCAGTTCTAGGCTTGGGTCTAGCTTTCGGATTCTTCATGGGAGCTGCAACTTGCTTGCTATTCTTCTTTGAAGTTCCTCTTTCTTTCCCTTTGCCCTTTTCTTGAAACTAGTGGTCTTGTAAACCACACTTGGTGCTATTTCTTGATTTCTACCTTCGCCGATTTCAGCATCGTGAAGACCTTGGGAATTACTTTCGTCATCCCTTGCATATTATAGTTCATCACTAAGTTCTAGTAACTTGGTGATAGTGACTAGAGAACTTTGTCAATCACTATCTTATCTGGAAGATTAACTCCCACTTGATTCAAGCAATTGTAGCACCCAGACAATCTGAGCACATGCTCCTCCATCTTGTAGGCAAAGTATTGTTAGAGGTCTCATACCTCTCGACACAGGCATGAGTCTGAAATACCAATTTCAGCTCTTGGAACATCTTATGTGCTCCGTGGCGTTCAAAACGTTTTTTAAGTCCCGGTTCTAAGCCGTAAAGCATGGCGCACTAAACTATCAAGTAGTCATCATACCGAGCTTTGCCAAACGTTCATAACGTCTGCATCTGCTCCTGCAATAGGTCCGTCACCTAGCGGTGCATCAAGGACATAATTCTTCTATGCAGCAATGAGGATAATCCTCAGATCACGAACCAAGTCCGCATCATTGCTACTATCATCTTTCAACTTATTTTTCTCTTGGAACATAGAAAAAATAAACTGGGAGCTACATCGCGAGCTATTGATCTACAACATAGTTATGCAAATACTATCATGACTAAGTTCATGATAAATTAAAGTTCAGTTAATCATATTACTTAAGAACTCCCACTTAGATAGACATCCCTCTAATCATCTAAGTGATCACGTGATCCATATCAACTAAACCATGTCCGATCATCACGTGAGATGGAGTAGTTTTCAATGGTGAACATCACTATGTTGATCATATCTACTATATGATTCACGCTCGACCTTTCGGTCTCAGTGTTCCGAGGCCATATCTGCATATGCTAGGCTCATCAAGTTTAACCCGAGTATTCTGCGTGTGCAAAACTGGCTTACACCCGTTGTATGTGAACGTAGAGCTTATCACACCCGATCCTCACGTGGTGTCTCAGCATGAAGAACTGTCGCAACGGTGCATACTCAGGGAGAACACTTATACTTGAAATTTTAGTAAGGGATCATCTTATAAAGCTACCGTCGTACTAAGCAAAATAAGATGCATAAAAGATAAACATCATATGCAATCAAAATATGTGGCATGATATGCCATCATCATCTTGTGCCTTTGATCTCCATCTCCAAAGTACCGTTATGATCTCCATCGTCACCGGCATGACACCATGATCTCCATCATCTTGATCTCTATCAACGTGTCATCACATGGTTGTCTCGCCAATTATTGCTTTTGCAACTATTGCTATCGCATAGCGGTAAAGTAAAGCAACTATATGGCGCTTGCATCTTATGCAATAAAGAGACAACCATAAGGCTCTTCCCAGTTGCCGATAACTTTAACAAAACATGATCATCTCATACAACAATTTATATCTCATCACGTCTTCACCGTATCACATCACAACATGCCCTGCAAAAACAAGTTAGACGTCCTCTACTTTGTTGTTGCAAGTTTTACGTGGCTGCTACAGGCTTCTAGCAAGAACCGTTCTTACCTACGCATCAAAACCACAATGATTTTTCATCAAGTGTGTTGTTTTAACCTTCAACAAGGACCAGACGTAGTCACACTCGATTCAACTAAAGTTGGAAAAACAGACACCCACTAGCCACCTGTGTGCGAAGCACGGTGGTAGAACCAGTCTCATGAACGTAGTCATGTAATGTCGGTCTGGGCCGCTTCATCCAACAATACCGCCGAATCAAAGTATGACATGCTGGTAAGCAGTATGACTATTATCGCCCACAACTCTTTGTGTTCTACTCGTGCATAAAACATCTACGCATAGACCTGGCTCGGATGCCACTGTTGGGGAACATAGTATTTAAAAAAATTCCTACGATCACGCAAGATCTATCCAGGAGAAGCATAGCAACGAGCGGGGAGAGTGTGTCCACGTACCCTCATAGACCGAAAGCGGAACCGTTTAGTAACGCGGTTGATGTAGTCGAACGTCTTCGCCATCCAACCGATCCAAGTACCAAACGCACGGCACCTCCGCGATCAGCACACGTTCAGCTCGGTGACGTCCCACGAACTCTTGATCCAGTTGAGGCCGAGGGAGAGTTTCGTCAGCACGACGACATGTCGACTGTGATGATGAAGTTGCCGGCGTAGGGCTTCGCCTAAGCACTACGACGATATGACCGAGGTGTAAAACAGTGGAGGGGGCACCGCACACGGCTAAGAGATTGTCTGTTGTGCCTTTGGGGTGCCCCCTGCCCCCGTATATAAAGGAGGGAGGAGGAGGCCGACCTAGGAGGGGCGCGCCTATAGGGGGAGTCCAACTAGGATTCCCAATCCTAGTTGGAGTTCCCTTCCTTTTCCAAGAGGGGAGAGAGGGAAGGAGTAGGGGAGGGAGAAGGAAAGAGAGGGGGGCGCCGCCCCCTCCCTAGTCCAATTCGGACTTGCCATGGGGGGGCCACCCCTTGAGGCACTTCTCTCCTTTCCCGTATGGCCCATTAAGGCCCACTACTTTAGATATCCATTAAGGAATGAAGTTTTGACATCCATTTGCCAAATTTCATAAAATGCCGCAATTGCTAACATGATTCGGACAGACTCTAAGCATCGATACGAGTGAGAAAATATCATCATAGACAACACCTTGAACTTGTCGAAAACCTTTTGCGACAATTCGAGCTTTGTAGATAGTAACACTACTATCATCATCCGTCTTCCTCCTGAAGATCCATTTATTCTTAATGGCTCACCGATCATCGGGCAAGTCAATCAAAGTCCATACTTTATTCTCGTACATGGATCCCATCTCAGATTTCATGGCCTCAAACCATTTCGCGGAATCTGGGCTCATCGTCGCTTCCTCATAGTTCGTGGGTTCGTCATGGTCTAGTAATATGACTCCCGGAATAGGATTACCGTACCACTCTGGTGTGGAACACATTCTGTTTGACCTACGAGGTTCGGTAGTAACTTGATCTGATGTTTCATGATCATCATCATTAACTTCCTCACTAGTTGGTGTAGGCATCACTGGAACTGATTTATGTGATGAACTACTTTCCAATTTGGGAGAAGGTACAATTACCTCATCAAGTTCTACTTTGCTCCCACTCACTTCTTTCGAGAGAAACTTCTTCTCTAGAAAGGATCCATTCTTAGCAACGAATATCTTGCCTTCGGATCTATGATAGAAGGTGTACCCAACAGTTTCCTTTGGGTATCCTATGAAGACGCATTTCTCCGATTTGGGTTCGAGCTTATCAAGTTGAAACTTTTTCACATAAGCATCACAACCCCAAACTTTAAGAAACGACAATTTCGGTTTCATGCCAAACCGCAGTTCATACGGTGTCATCTCAACGGATTTAGATGGTGCCCTATTTAACGTGAATGCAGCTGTCTCTAATGCATAACCCCAAAACAATAGTGGTAAATCGGTAAGAGACATCATAGCTCGCACCATATCTAATAAAGTACGGTTACGACGTTCGGACACACCATTACGTTGTGGTGTTCCAGGTGGCGTGAGTTGCGAAGCTATTTCACATTGTTTCAAATGAAGACCAAACTCGTAACTCAAATATTCGCCTCCACAATCAGATCGTACAAACTTTATTTTCTTGTTACGATGATTTTCCACTTCACTCTGAAATTCTTTGAACTTTTCAAATGTTTTTATGTTTCATCAAGTAGATATACCCATATCTGCTCAAATCATCTGTGAAGGTTAGAAACTAACGATACCCGCCGTGAGCCTCAACACTCATCGGACCGCATACATCAGTATGTATTATTTCCAACAAGTCTGTTGCTCGCTCCATTATTCCGGAGAACGGAGTCTTAGTCATCTTGCCCATGAGGCATGGTTCGCAAGCATCAAGTGATTCATAATCAAGTGATTCCAAAAACCCATCAACATGGAGTTTCTTCATGCGCTTTACACCAATATGACCTAAACGGCAGTGCCACAAATATGTTGCACTATCATTATCAACTTTGCATCTTTTGGCATCAATATTATGAATATGTGTATCATTACGATCGACATTCAGTAAACCATTTATATTAAGTGTATGACCATAGAAGGTTTTATTCATGTAAACAGAACAATAATTATTCTTTGATTTAAATGAATAACCGTATTGCAATAAACATGATCCAATCATATTCATGCTCAACGCAAACACCAAATAACATTTGTTTTGGTCCAACACTAATCTCGAAGGTAGAGGGAGTGTGCGATGGTGATCTTCTCAACCTTGGAATCATTTCCAACACACATCGTCACTTCGCCCATAACTAGTCTGTGTTCATTCTGCAACTCCTATTTTTAGTTACCTAAACCAGTATCAAATACTGAGGGGTTGCTATAAACACTAGTAAAGTACATATCAATAACATGTATATCAAATATACTTTTGTTCACTTTGCCATCCTTCTTATCCGCCAAGTATCTAGGGCAGTTCCACTTCCAGTGACCATTTCCTTTGTAGTAGAAGCACTCAGTTCCAGGCTTGGGTCTAGCTTTGGGATTCTTCATGGGAGCTGCAACTTGCTTGCTATTCTTCATGGGAGCTGCAACTATTGCTATCGCATAGCGATAAAGTAAAGCAATTATATGGCGCTTGCATCGTATGCAATAAAGAGACAACCATAAGGCTCTTGCCAGTTGCCGATAACTTTAACAAAACATGATCATCTCATACAACAATTTATATCTCATCACATCTTCACCGTATCACATCACAACATGCCCTGCAAAAACAAGTTAGACGTCCTCTACTTTGTTGTTGCAAGTTTTACGTGGCTGCTACAGGCTTCTAGCAAGAACCGTTCTTACCTACGCATCAAAACCACAACGATTTTTCGTCAAGTGTGCTGTTTTAACCTTCAACAAGGACCGGCCGTAGTCAAATTTGATTCAACTAAAGTTGGAAAAACAGACACCCGCCAACCACCTTTATGCAAAACAAGTTGCATGTCTGTCGGTGGAACCGGTCTCATGAACGCGGTCATGTAAGGTTGGTCCGGGCCGCTTCATCCAACAATACCGCCGAATCAAAATAAGACATTGGTGGTAAGTAGTATGACTATTATCACCCACAACTCTTTGTGTTCTACTCGTGCATATCATCTACGCATAGACCTGGCTCGGATGCCACTGTTGGGAACGTAGCATGCAATTTCAAAAATTTCCTACGATGATGCAAGATCTATCTAGGAGATGCACAACAACGATAGAGGGAGAGTGTGTCCACGTACCCTCATAGACCGAAAGTGGAAGCGTTAGTTTAACGCGGTTGATGTAGTCGAACGTCTTCGCGATCCAACCGATCAAGTACCGAACGTACGACACCTCCGAGTTCAGCACACGTTTAGCTTGATGACGTCCCTCGAACTCTTGATCCCGCAGAGGGTCGAAGGAGAGTTTCGTCAGCACGACGGCGTGGTGACGCTGATGGTGATGTGATCCGCGCAGGGCTTCGCCTAAGCACTACGTGAATATGACCGGAGGAGTAAACCGTGGAGGGAGACACGGCTTGGAACAATTGGTGTGTCTCCAAGGGGTGCCCTGCCCACGTATATAAAGGAGGGAGAGGAGGAGGCCAGCCACCAGGGGCGCGCCAAGGAGAGGGGAGTCCTACTAGGAGTCCAGTCCTAGTAGGATTC
>NC_057796.1:422352304-422356986 GCF_018294505.1 Triticum aestivum
CCCTCCCTTAGTCCAATTCGGACTCCGTATGGGACGGGGGCGCGGCCACCCCTTGTGGGCTGCCTCCCCTCTCCCCTATGGCCCATGTAGGCCCATTACATTCCCCGGGGGGTTCCGGTAACCCCTCGGTACTCCGATAAATATCCGAAACCCTTCCGGTGTCCAAATACTATCGTCCAATATATCACTCTTTACCTCTCGACCATTTCGAGACTCCTCGTCATGTCCGTGATCTCATCCGGGACTCCGAACAATCTTCGGTCACCAAAACACATAACTCATAATACAAATCGTCATCGAACGTTAAGCGTGCGGACCCTACGGGTTCGAGAACTATGTAGACATGACCGAGACACATCTCCGGTCAATAACCAATAGCGGAACCTGGATGCTCATATTGGTTCCTACATATTCTACGAAGATCTTTGTCGGTCAAACCGCAATGACAACATACGTTATTCCCTTTGTCATCGGTATGTTACTTGCCCGAGATTCGATCGTCGGTATCCTCATACCTAGTTCAATCTCGTTAGCGGCAAGTCTCTTTACTCGTTCGTAATGCATCATCCCGTAGCTAACTCATTAGTCACATTGCTTGCAAGGCTTATCATGATGTGCATTACCGAGAGGGCCCAGAGATACCTCTCCGATACTCGGAGTGACAAATCCTAATCTCGATCTATGGCAACCCAACAAACACCTTCGGAGACACCTGTAGAGCATCTTTATAATCACCCAGTTACGTTGTGACGTTTGATAGCACACAAGGTGTTCCTCCGGTATTCAGGAGTTGCATAATCTCATAGTTAGAGGAACATGTATAAGTCATGAAGAAAGCAATAGCAATAAAACTTAACGATCATTATGCTAAGCTAACGGATGGGTCTTGTCCATCACATCATTATCCCAATGATGTGATCCCATTCATCAAATGACAACACATGTCTATGGTCAGGAAACCTAACCATCTTTGATTACCGAGCTAGTCAAGTAGGGGCATACTAGGGACACTTTGTTTTGTCTATGTATTCGCACATGTATCAAGTTTCCGGTTAATACAATTCTAGCATGAATAATAAACATTTATCATGATATTAGGAAATATAAATAACAACTTTATTATTGCCTCTAGGGCATATTCCTTCATAATTTTCACGGGGTGGCCCCCCTCTCTCCCCTTATTCCAATCAAAAGTTGCCAAATCTGCTGCAACACGTAAACCTTACATAGCTTTGCGTGGATATAGCATTCCAAATAGCCTAAAACTACTACCTTTCGCCTTAGTTTTTTAAAAAACTATCAGAAATTTGTTTATCGCTAATACCTACCAAAAGTGTGGTTGGTTGTTTCAAACAACCCAAATCACCGAGTGCTTATTAATTGATCACGATTATGACACTTGAGGCCCACTCCTAAACATATCGTTCGTTTGACCGTTTAGTTTGACTGTTAACTTACATGTGGGTCTCACATGTAAGTTTTTGTTTTACATTTTAGCCGACCACACTTTTGGTAGGTATCATCCACAAACAAATTTTGGTATTTTTTGAAACCCTAACCCAAAAAGTAGTTGTTTTATGCTATTTACTCCCTTCCTCGTAGCATATCAATTGAATTATGATCATCTTTGCCACACAAAAATGATGGCCTTGTTACACAAAAATGCCAAATATGATTGAGTTCATGGTACTTTGTGCGTGGGGCAGGTTAGATCAACTGTATGTGGTAGAGATGCCCACGTCCGCCGGAATCGTGGAACGGCGGCGAGAGAGACACATCAACAACCTTCTCTTCCAGCTAAAACGCGTTTAGTTCCGACCACCGCGACGTGACACTCAGTGAAGCCAACTGTCCAACTACAACGGCGTCGCACTCGCACCGGGCGGGCAGCGTGTGTTCCTGCTCGTGCGGAGCTAACCCCGATCACGCGTCGCGGCGGCACCGGCCGCCGGGCGCTCAAGCACGCCGGCGTGGGCGAGCAGCGCCCACAGCTGCGTCATGAACTCGCCGCCGGCGCCGAGCACATCGGCGTGGATGTCCACGTTGTCCGACGGCGCGAGGAACAGCAGGAATTCGGCCCAGAACTCGGCCAGCACCGCCCACCGCCGCCCGTCGTCCTCGCCCACGGCCGCCCCGAGCTGCCCGCCCAGCAGCGCCGCCTTCTCGACGATGGTGCTGCTCCCCGCCCTCTCCTCCGCGCCGCCGCCGGCCTCCACGCCCTCCATGTACTTCTGCTCGTCGGCCTCGATCATGTGCAGCCTCGCGAGGATCTCGTCCTTGTTCTTGCAGCCGGCGAGGTGGCACCGCGCCTGCCGCACCGTCGTGTCGAAGATCTGCTCCGCGTTGTAGCTCGGGTCCGGCAGCATCTCCGGCACGAACGACACCAGGTACGCGCAGTAGTTGGACAGCTTCGTCGCCACCAGCCGGTGCTCGTCGGTGCGGTCGTCGGTGCGATCGTCGCCGCCATGTTGACCGCCGCGGCGACGCCTGTCCCAGTCGCAGCGCGTGGTGGCGATGTGCCACACCAGGATCTGGTCGGTGGACTTGGAGAACTCGCACGCCCACGCCAGCCGCGGCAGCAGGCCGTGCCTCCGCAATGCCGAGACGCCGTTGCTGAGGCGTCCCCGGCTCGCCCTGAGCGAGACGAGCACGGCGCGCCGGACCGGCGGCGGCAGCTCCTTCCTCCGCTCCCGCTTCTGCCCCTGCCGCCGCGGCTCCACCAGGAAGAGCGTGAGCCACGAGAGCAGGTTGAGCGGGCGGTGCGCGAACCGCTTCAGCAGCACGTACTCCCCGATCTTGTCCTCCCAGTACCTCGCGTCCGGCGGCGCGAGGCTCTCCTTCCACCAGAGGTGCCCGCCGCGCCGCTTCTTCTGCCAGGGCTGGCCGTCGCGCACGCAGCGGTACACCGTCTTGATGTACCTCCAGTTGTTGGAGAAGGCCGCCAGCGCCTGGCACATCTCGAGCGCCGCGGTGATCACGATCACCACCACCGTGACGGAGCGGTCGAGGTCCTTGACGCCGATCCGGAGGCGGCGGTAGTCGGGGCCGAGCGTGCCGAAGAACGCCGTCCACATGGTCAGCGCCAGCACGACGACGGCGATGCAGATGTACGTCCTGACGCCCACCAGCACGATGTTCCGGGTGTAGAAGAAGTCGTAGAGGAAGGCCAGCTCCGCCTCGACGACCCGGAACGCGGCGTCGGGGCCGGTGGCGATGTCCCGGTGGTGGTTGTGGTGGTGCGACTGCGGGTGCTGCTGGTGGATGAGGCCGTCCAGGACGAGGCTCAACGCCTTGGCCGAGCCAGCCTCCGCCGGGACGTAGCCGTAGAAGCGGCGCTTGAGCAGCTTGAAGAGCGCGAACGCGAGGCAGAAGTCCTTGGCCATGTCCTTCTCGACGTCGCTGTACCCCTGCGCGTCGATCCACCGG
Source organism: Triticum aestivum (assembly GCF_018294505.1). Taxonomy (NCBI): domain Eukaryota; kingdom Viridiplantae; phylum Streptophyta; class Magnoliopsida; order Poales; family Poaceae; genus Triticum; species Triticum aestivum. The sequence goes on from NC_057796.1 coordinate 422,355,731, forward strand.
TACACCTGGTCGATGGTGACGACGGACTTGCAGGTGCTCTGCACCAGGATCTCCTCCCGGGACAGGCGGCCGAACTCGTGGTTCAGCTCCATGGTGTCCTCGCCGTGGAAGAGGTACTTGTACCCTGCCATTGTCCCGGGGTCGGGCGGCCGCTGGTCGGCGGCGGTGGCGGAGAGGGACTCCTCTACGTCCATGTACTCGGCGACGACCTTGACGGAGCGGTCGGGGAGGCTGGCCTTGATCATCTCGACGATCTTGGCGGCGGTCTTGAGCACGTTGAGGCTCCAGAAGGCCCAGATGGCGGCGCGATAGCTGGCGTTGGTGCCGGTGGCGTTGAGGACGAGCCAGAGCACGAGCGCCGTCTGGAGGACGTGCTGCAGCAGCAGCTTCTTGCGCTGGTCCACGTCGCGGCGGCTGTGCACGGGCGCCGCGTACGCGCTGGCCTGGATGAGCAGCAGCGCCGCCGCCCACAGCACGAAGGTCTCGCCGTGGAAGGGCCCGTCCTGGATGATGCCCACGGCGTAGGTGACGACGACGTAGGAGAGCGAGTAGGCCATCCACATGACGCCGCGGAGGAGCCGGTCGCTGCTCCGGCGCCGCGTGGAGCCGTACAGCACCAGCGCCGCCAGCACCATCGCGCTCAGCACCACCACCACCTCCAGCCGCAGCAGCCGGCTCTCGACCGTGCCCAGGTCCTCGAAGATGCGGACGCCCATGGCCGCCCTGCTGACCACCGCTAGCTTAGCTTCACCGGACTCAGTCAGTCGCTGGCCGGCCGGCGATCTTGCGGTGAAATCGGTATTACTATCATGGGAGGCTAACCAATGATGCTTACTAGGTGGACCTATGATCTGATCCGATGATCCAATGCACGGCGAGGATGAATTGGCATTGAGATGAGAAGAGGAGAAAGGAATGGGATCGATGAAATGTGTGTGTGAAGCATCGTTCTGGGGCATGCAGTGGGCGGTGGCACTGGGTGGAAGGCAAGAATATTTGAGATTACAGATTTCAGATTTCACACATCTTGCCAGAGAGCTTTCTTGTGATCAGGGCAGGCTTCTCAGAGTGTCACTTCGCAGCATGAAGCAAAGGATAGATTGCCTACGGCTAGGGGTAACGTGAACCTATATGCAGAGCAGAAATGCACGAGTATTCAGAGCATCTCCAGTCGTTATGCCCCCCAGGGGGCGTTTGAAATTTTTACAGCCGGGAACGAAGATTCTTCTAGTCGCCCCCCACCCCAGCACTTCTAT
>NC_057796.1:422357383-422366590 GCF_018294505.1 Triticum aestivum
ACCTCATCTTCCTCACTCCACACCACCACCACCACGCCGACCTGCTGGCCGCGGCCGTTGCCATGTCGTCCGCCGCGGTCCTCTGCTTCAGCTGCGTCGTCCCCGCCGGCCTGCTCGCCGCGCCCGCGCGCCCCTGCAGCTCGCCGTGCCCGCACGCCCCTGCAACTCGTCCCGCGCGCACCTTGCAGCTCGTCCCGCCACGCCGGCTTGCTTGCCGCGCCCCCCTGCAGCTCGGGGCAGCGGCCCCGCCTCCGTCGACGCGGACATCAGCAGCGTGCGGAAGCCTGCTCGCAGCAGAAGTGGCAGAGCACCGCGAAGCCGGAGAAGTACAGGAGGAGGCACCTGCCGCGCGCGTCCGTGCCGCTGCGCCCCACCGCCGACGGGAGCGCCTCCACGGCCTCCGATATGGATGAGTCCTTCGACGCCGAGGAGGTCGAGGTCTGCAGCGGCGGCGGGTACTCGGTCGACGGCTACTCGGATCTGAGCTCGTCGAGGGACACGGCGCTGCCGGCGCGGCGGCGACAGGCGCGCGCTGCTGCGTACGTCGAGGAGGAGGAGTACTCGGACTCCGCGGGCAGCTCTGAGTTCTCACGCGCGGTGAGCAGAAGGCGGCGGTGAGGAGGCAGAGGCCGGCCGGCGTGCGGCGAGGAGGCGGCCGCGACCAGCAGGGGGAGTGCCCGCGGGATCCGGCCGGAGACGCGGCGAGCTCGGTGGCGCGGTGGAGGCTGGCGGGGAGGGGGCCGGAGAGGCGGCGAGCTCGGTGGCGTGCTGGAGCGAGGCGTGCTGGAGCGAGGAGCTCTGCTTGCGGAGAGAGAGGGAGGAGCCAGATTCCTTTTGGATGCAGGAAAAGGGGGGAGAGAGGCTGGTTGGTGGGGTTTCACCATGCATAAAGTAGCGCCGGGCGTCCCAAGTGCCCCCCAGGGGGCTGGGTTTTGCCCGGGGTCGCCGGTGCTATTTTTGCTGAAATCCGGCGCAAAACGAGGTCGTGGGGGGCGTGACTGGGAGCAATTTTTACATCCGGCGCTAAAAAAAGTGCTTGGGGGCGTCTTGGGGGGCCTAGTGGAGATGCTCTGAGCAGAACAAATATAACTCGAGGACTGGAATCCTGCCCGCAGGTTTCTTTGAGCGAAAAGAGGCCCTGAAGAGCGAGGTAGTAGAAAAGGTTGTTCCAAACGTAGGCCATCGGTTTCCATTCCACGGTCACTATTATAAATAAAAGAATCGGGTATGTAATTTCAAGCTAATATTATAAGTATGATATATGTAGTATGCGATGTAGTTTGAATTTGAATTTCAAATTTCAAAAATATGCATTTAAAATGTTGTTGCATCGTGTGCTTTTGGAATATCAAAGTTTGAAGAAGTATGATGTGAACTTATAGTTAAAATAGTGTTTATATGTTAAAAGAGGTGATAATTAACAAAAATAAATAATTACAACTTGAGTTTAAGATATCTTCCATGTCAGAGCTCCTAATACCTAGATTTTTTTTGGAGGCTCCCAAGAAGTGGCTTTCGGGAGTTAAGTATTAAGGATTTGTTAGAGTTGTTAGCCACATTATGACATAGTTACTAATAGTTCTTGAGTCAGCTTGTGACGGTACACTATACTGGGGTCGCCTTCAGGGCCCGACTTGGCCCGATTTGCCACATCATTCGAGAAGCCCGCCAATGGGTCGGCTTCAGGGCCCAGGAGGCCTAGCTGTAGGTAGGCCCTTCGGTCGCTAAAGGGCCTGGCTTCCAGATAAGGCTTACAAGCCAAGGTTCCCTTGAGACGAGGTCAGTTAGGGGTCCTATAAGCCCTATCTCTCAGCCCCTTTATAAGGCGAGGTTGGCGTAGATCGAGGGCATCTGTTCAAGAGTTCATACCTTGGTAGCAATCACCATCTCCAATCTGTAAGCCCCTCACATGAGGTGTTCCCACCATTAATCAAGCGAAGCAGGAGTAGGGTGTTACCTCGACCATGAGGGACCAAACCTGGGGAAAAAAAATCCCGTGGTGCGATCCCTACTTTTGGCCACGCTCTCCACCCTACCAAGGACTTGATAGTTTTTTGTACCGTTAGTTGGCGTGCGAGGTAGGGGTTGCGCCGGCTTGAGACCGACTCCAGGTTAGATCTACAACCATGCCCGACGACTTCGCGCCAGGCCAGATCTTTATCTTTGGCTCTCTCACCTTCATCGGGAACAGGACAGGACGGCTCCACATCAACCTGCCGCCGTCGTCATCTGCCTCTTCTTTGGAACACTCGAGTTTGTCATCGAACACTCCAGCGACCTTCGGCTCTGCGTTCCACTGCTTCTTCGAGCAACAGAGGCGTCTTCCACGAAACTCGTGCCAGCAACAACAAGTCCGACTTCCAGCCTGAAAAATGACCCTCCTCCAGCAATCCTTGCGATCGAGGTGGTGATCTCGGCCACAAGGTTAGGACGCCGCACCGACACCGCGAAAACCCACCAGCTCGCCCATACGACCCATCTAATATCCATGGTGTGCACCAACTGCCCACTCATCGATGATCACAAGCCAAAGGACTGCATCTAGGATGACTACCTCTTAGATGACAAGGATAGCTGCGCCTAGCCTCGCCTCACTTCTGGAAATGGAAGCCAATGAGGATAGCCGGGCAAGCCTCGCAACATCTTCATCAACCCACGACGACCAACCCCCGGAGGCCATCACCCTGGAGCAGGTCCTCATGACGGCACCAGGAGGTTTAGGAAGCAACACCGACCTTTCTTCAACACCTAGTAACTCTCGTGTTGTAACCAACGTCAGCGGGGCCGCACCCACGATCAACGTCCCATCGGTTACAACAACTGTGGTCATCGCTACCCTATCCGCTGCTCCTCCAGCGCCCCCGACTTCCATACCGATTGGCCGTATTCTTCTCAGCTTAGCCTCCCCATCCAATGAACCCCGTGGTTCATGACCCCTAGAGATGGCCTCTCGAACTTTACTGCCCCAACAATGACCCCGCCCATTGTCGCGGACGAGGCACTACTGCTGCTCAGCACACCCTTGCCAGGGGGTGACCCCACCACGAGAGCCATGGAGGCCATTAGGCATGCCATTGTGGCTCCCCACCTGCAACTACAGAAGGAGAAAGAGAAGCTCGCCGCACAACAAGCCCGGTGGAGGGAAACCATGGCTAATGAACAACGCCGACGACCTCGACGTTGATACGTCTCAAATGTATTAATAATTTTTATATGATTCATGTTATATTTCTATCAATTATAAACACTTTGGGCATACTTTTTTTTTAGTTTTATTGAACTAACGTATTAATCCAGTGTTAGTTCATGTTTCTAGTGTTTTTGTATCTTCAGGAAAACACCCAGACAAAGTCCCAAAAAATACAGAAAAATAGATTACGAAGATATGCATCAAGAGACATCCAGGGGTCTAGGCTCCACATCTGGAGTTTCCCAGGGGCTCTAGGCGCCCCCAGACCCAGGACGCCGGGGGGGGGGCTAGAGGCTACATGCAGCTTTTGGAGCTCTCCTTCTACCGCAAGCTTGTCCCGGAAGTTTCTGAACCGCCATAAAAATTTCACTTTTTGGAATTACAGATCTCCGGCAATGTTAAACACGGTGACAAGACTCATATTTTAGCATCGAGAAACAACTTCCCTTGAAAGTCAGATCTCATCTGAGGGGAGGCTCTCGTCTGCAGACCACCCTAGCCACGAAAACTAGAGGGGGGAAACACCCCTCTAACTAAGGGAGCAGGCCAAGGAAGGAGAAGAAGGAGCCCCCTCCCCCCTCTCCCCCAGTGGCGCCGGAATGCCATCGGGGACATCTCCGCCATCTTCATTACCATCACCAACAAATTTCTTCATCATCCTCTCATGTTGACTTCTGAGTAGACCCCGTGTGGCCTAGGGATTGCGGTACTAGCTATGTCTCAAGCATCTCTCTTGCTTGATCTTATGATTTCCGCACCATGATTATGATCTTGGGCATGATTATTAGTTGAATTGTATGATGTACCTCTTGTGATGAGCACCTTTATGGATCGAATCTTGTTCATGTTATATTCTTGAACTTAAGGAGTTAATAAGATTATGTGATTCATATCTAGTATATGAAGGAAATATGCCTAGAGGCAATAATAAAGTTATTATTTTATATTTCCTTATATCATGATAAATGTTTATTATTCATGCTAGAATTGTATTAACCGGAAACTTGATACATGTGTGGATACATAGACAAAACACCGTGTCCCTAGTAAGCCGCTACTAGACTGGCTAGTTAATCAAAGATGGTTAAGTTTCCTAACCATAGACATGTGTTGTCATTTGATGAACGGGATCACATCATTAGGAGAATGATGTGATGCACAAGACCCATCCATTAGCTTAGCATAATGATCGTTAAGTTTTATTGCTATTGCTTTCTTCATGGCATATACATATTCCTTTGACTATGAGAATATGCAACTCCCGGATACCGGAGGAATACCTTGTGTGCTATCAAACATCACAACGTAACTGGGTGATTATAAAGATGCTCTACAGGTATATCCGAAGGTGTTTGTTGGGTTGGCATAGATCGAGATTAGGATTTGTCACTCCGAGTATCGGAGAGGTATCTCTAGGCCCTCTCGGTAATGCACATCATAATAAGCCTTGCAAGCAATGTGACTAATGAGTTAGTTGCGGGCTGATGTATTACGGAACGAGTAAAGAGACTTGCCAGTAACGAGATTGAACTAGGTATGAAGATACCAACGATCGGATCTCGGGCAAGTAACATACCGATGAAAGGGAATTACGTATGTTGTCATTGCTGTTCGACCGATAAAGATCTTCGTAGAATATGTAGGAACCAATATGAGCATCCAGGTTCCGCTGTTGGTTATTGACCGGAGATGTGTCTCGGTCATGTCTACATAGTTCTCGAACCCGTAGGGTCCGCACGCTTAACGTTTGATGACGATTTTGTATTATATGAGTTATGTGATTTGGTGACCGAATGTTGTTCGGAGTCCCGGATGAGATCACAGACATGACGAGGAGTCTCGAAATGGTCATATCTTCTTAGTGCTTAGGCAAAGCCCTGCGTGGATCAATTCACCATCACTGTGCCCATGCCATCGTGCTGACGGAACTCTCCCTCAACACTTTAATGGATCAAGAGTTCAAGGGACGTCATCGAGCTGAACGTGTGCAGAACTCGGAGGTGTCGTACGTTCGATGCTTGATCGGTCGAAACAAGAAGAAGTTCGACTACATCAACCGCGTTGTCAAACGCTTCCGCTTTCGGTCTACGAGGGTACGTGGACACACTCTCCCCCTCTCGTTGCTATGCATATCCTAGATAGATCTTGGTGAGCATAGGAAGTTTTTTGAAATTGCATGCTACGTTACCCAACAGTGGCATCAGAGCCTGGTCTATGTGTAGATGATATGCACGAGTAGAACACAAAGAGTTGTGGTCGGTGATAGTCATACTGCTTACCACCAACGTCTTATTTTGATTCGGTGGTATTCTTGGATGAAGCGGCCCGGACCAACCTTACATGACCACGTTCATGAGACCGGTTCCACCGACAGACATGCAACTAGTTTTGCATAAAGGTGGTTGCGGGTGTATGTTTCTCCAACTTTAGTTGAATCAAATTTGACTGCGGTCGGTCCTTGCTGAAGGTCAAAACAGCAAACTTGATAAATCACCGTTGTGGTTTTGATGCGTAGGTAAGAACGGTTCTTGCTAGAAGCCTGTAGCAGCCACATAAAACTTGCAACAACAAAGTAGAGGATGTCTAACTTGTTTTTGCAGGGCATGTTGTGATGTGATATGGTTAAGAAATGATGTGATATAAGTTGTTGTATGAGATGATCAGGTTTTGTAAAAGTTATCGGCAACTGGCAGGAGCCTTCTGGTTGTCGCTTTATTGTATGAAATGCAAACGCCATGTAATTGCTTTACTTTATCACTATGCGTTAGCGATAGTTGTAGAAGCAATAGTTGGGAGACGACCACGACGCTACGATGGAGATCAGGTGTCAAGCCGGTGACGATGGAGATCATGATGGTGCTTTGGAGATGGAGATCAAAGGCACAAGATGATGATGGCCATATCATCTCACATATTTTGATTGCATGTGATGTTTATCTTTTATATGCATCTTATTTTGCTTAGTACAGCGGTAGCATTATAAGATGATACCTTACTAAAATTTCAAGGTATAAGTGTTCTCCTTGAGTATGCACCGTTGCGACAGTTTGTCATGCTGAGACACCACGTGATGATCGGGTGTGATAAGCTCTACGTTCATATAAAATAGGTGCAAGACAGTTTTGCACATGCGGAATACTCGGGTTAAACTTGACGAGCCTAGCATGTACAGACATGGCCTCGGAACACTGGAGACCGAAAGGTCGAACGTGAATCATATAGTAGATATGATCAACATAGAGATGTTCACCATTGAAGACTACTCCATCTCACGTGATGATCAGACATGGTTTAGTTGATTTGGATCACGTGATCATTTAGATGACTCGAGGGATGTCTATCTAAGTGGGAGTTCTTAAGTAATTTGATTAATTGAACTTCAATTTATCATGAACTTAGTCCTGATAGTATTTGCAAATTATGTTGTAGGTCAATAGCTCGCGTTGTAGTTTCCCTATGTTTTTTGATATGTTCCTAGAGAAAACTAAGTTGAAAGATGATAGTAGCAATGACGCGGACTAGGTCCGTGATCTGAGGATTATCCTCATTGCTGCACAGAAGAATTATGTCCTTAATGCACCGCTAGGTGACAGACCTATTCCAGGAGCAGATACAGACGTTATGAACGTTTGGCAATCTCGATATGATGACTACTTGATAGTTTAGTGCACCATGCTTTACGGCTTAGAACCGGAACTTCAAAAACGTTTTGAACGCCACGGAGCATATGAGATGTTCCAAGAGCTGAAATTGGTATTTCAGACTCATGCCCGTGTCGGGAGGTATGAGACCTCTGACAAATACTTTGCCTACAAGATGGAGGAGAATAGCCCAGCTAGTGAGCATGTGCTCAGAATGTATGCGCACTACAATCGCTTGAATCAAGTGGGAGTTAATCTTCCAGATAAGATAGTGATTGACAGATTCCCTAGTCACTATCACCAAGCTACTAGAACTTCGTGATGAACTATAATGTGCAAGGGATAACGGAAAAGATTCCTGAGCTCTTCACGATGCTAAAATCGGCGAAGGTAGAAATCAAGAAAGAGCATCAAGTCTTGATGGTTAACGAGACCACTAGTTTCAAGAAAAAGGGCAAAGGAAAATAAAGGGAACTTCAAGAAGAATGGCAAGCAAGTTGCCACTCCCATGAACAAACCCAAAGCTAGACCCAAGCCTGAAACTGAGTGCTTCTACTGCAAAGGAAATTGTCACTAGAATCGGAACTACCCCAAATACTTGGCGGATAAGAAGGAGGGCAAAGTGAACAAAGGTATATTTGATATACATGTTATTGATGTGTACTTTACTAGTGTTCGTAGCAACCCCTGGGTATTTGATACCGGTTCAGTTGCTAAGATTAGTAACTCGTAACAGGAGTTGCAGAATGAACAGAGACTAGTTAAGGATGAAGTGACGATGTGTGTTGGAAGTGGTTCCAAGATTGATATGATCATCATTGCACACTCCCTATACTTTCGGGATTAGTGTTGAACCTAAATAAATGTTATTTGGTGTTTGCGTTGAGCATGAATATGATTTGATCATGTTTATTGCAATATGGTTATTCATTTAAGTCAGAGAATAATTGTTCTTCTGTTCACATGAATAAAACCTTCTATGGTCATACACCCAATGTAAATGGTTTATTGAATCTCGATCGTAATGATACACATATTCATAATATTGATGCCAAAAGATGCAAAGTTGATAATGATAGTGCAACATACTTGTGGCACTGCTGTTTAGGTCATATTGGTGTAAAGCGCATGAAGAAACTCTATGCGGATGGAATTTTGGAATCACTTGATTATGAATCATTTGATACTTGCGAACCATGCCCCATGGGCAGGATGACTAAAACTCCGTTCTCCGGAACAATGGAGCGAACCAATGACTTATTATAAATAATACATACCGATGTATGCGGTCCGATGAGTGTTGAGGCTCGCGGCGAGTATCGTTATTTTCTAACCTTCACAGATGATTTGAGCAGATATGGGTATATCTACTTGATGAAACACAAGTCTGAAACATTTGAAATGTTCAAAGAATATCATAGTGAAGTGGAGAATCATTGTAAGAAGAAAATAAAGTTTCTACGATCTGATTGCGGAGGTGAATATTTGAGTTACGAGTTTGGCCTTCATTTAAAAACAATGTGAAATAGTTTCACAACTCACACCACCTGGAACACCACAGCGTAATGGTGTGTCCGAACGTCGTGACCGTACTTTATTAGATATGGTGCGATCTATGATGTCTCTTACCAATTTACCACTATCATTTTGGGGTTATGCATTAGAGACATCTGCATTTACTTTAAATAGGGCACCGTCTAAATCCGTTGAGATGACACCGTATGAACTGTGGTTTGGTAAGAAACCTAAGCTGTCATTTCTTAAATGTTTGGGGTTGCGATGCTTATGTGAAAAAGCTTCAACCTGATAAGCTCGAACCCAAATCAGAGAAGTGTGTCTTCATAGGATACCCAAAAGAAACTGTTGGGCACACCTTCTATCACAGATCCGGAAGGCAAGATCTTTGTTGCTAAGTGGATCCTTTCTAGAGAAGGAGTTTCTCTCGAAAAAAGTGAGTGGGAGGAAAGTATAACTTGATGAGGTAATTGTACCTTCTCTCGAATTGGAGAGTAGCTCATCACAGAAAACCGTTCCTGTGATGCCTACACCAACTAGTCAGGAAGCTAACACTAGTAGAAAACATGGCTTTGGTTCGGCCAGAAAAGAGCATTAATCCCGGTTGCATTACGAACGGGGACTAATGTGAGCATTAGTCCCGGTTCGAGCGGCTAGGGCACCGTACAGGCATTAGTCCCGGTTCAAATGGGACCTTTAGTCCCGGTTGGTGCCACGAACCGGGACTAAAGGGTGCGATGCCCATTAGTACCGGTTCGTGGCACCAACCAGTACTAAAGGTTGGACCTTTAGTCCCGGTTCGAGCCACCAACCGGTACTAATGGGGTTTGAGGCATTAGTACCGGTTCATGGCACGAACCG